>NW_019385203.1:394030-415920 GCF_000671375.1 Centruroides sculpturatus
AAGGGAGGCCAGTATTTAAACGAGACTTAATTTTCTAATTATGAGTGGTTGTTTGTTTTGTGAGCAATAAAATAATTTAAAAATAATTTTTAACGATACAATAGTGACGATTATTATTTAAAAAAAAAATTTGTTAGGCTTAACATTGATGGAAATTCAATGCGAAGTTGGTTAATAGCAATATACTAATATACTTTATTAATAATGTATTTTTTCATTCTTTTCGGTTATCCGATTTTTTTCAGTTATCTGACCAACCTGAGTACTCAATTGAGTCGGATAATTGATGCTCTACTTTATATACATATTTTCTTAAACAAATACCTGAAAGAAATTTGGAAAATATGCTGTTCTGCAATGCATTTTGGATTGAGAACCACTATTCTTACATATAATTTTCTTCAAATTTTTTCAGTTTATTTTGAGAATTAAAATATGTCTGGATGTTAAATATTTGTATTGGATAAAGCTTTCTTATGTTTACTTTTATCCAATATAAATTCAATAAAGTGCAGTAATTAGAGCAAATATTAATTAACCTGAAAACCAAAGAATAGAAACAAGCTAATGTATATGCTATACATGCAAAAACACAACTTCGTATATTCCATATTTACTCATGTATAAGATGATCTCGCATATAGGATGAGGTGTGACTTTAAAGATCAAAATAAAGAAAATTTAGATATATTAATACAATTCTAATTTTATTTTGTTCAATCACAAATAAGATGATATGAAATGCATGTATTAAGGCAAACAACCATGTTTTCTTGACACTATCATCTTTTGTGTGCTCGGACTTGCCCTCCAAAGCTTCATTACAACTCTCCTCTTTTTCACTCTCGTTCCACAAGCATCATCCTCTGATCCATCGAGTAAATTTGAAATGCAGTATTTCCTGACTGACTTTGCTATCAGCTCTTGAGAAATGCTTTTCCATGCGCCTGATACCTACGTAGTATGTAAAACCAAAAGATTATGAAGGCATGACCAGAAAAAGTTTATTTTTAATAATTCCGAATGTGCAAATATTCATTAAAAATATCAATTTAACAAATATGAAATAACTATATTTATAATCATTGCTAAGTGACCAGCTATTTTCGGACCATCTCTTTGAAAGCAACATTCACCTTGTCCTCAATAGCACCCTGCTATAATGGCAGCATGAACTCAAATGTTACACAAAAATTCTCAGCATGGTTCACAAAAATTATTGCAAAAATGCAAAGAATCCTTCACTCACATGTATAGGACGACATAGGTTTTTGAAGCAGTGAAAAATTAATAAAAACCTTGTCTGATATGTGAGTAAATATGGTAAATCTGCAAAATTATGACCAAAACATAGTTAAGAATTTGGGAAGTAATTAAATGAGCTTTGAAAATAAACAAACATGCATTATGCATGATCTATTTATTTCTGTAAACAAATGTAACAAAAGCTGTAAAACAATGATTTGCTAAGTAGTAATAAATTTTATTATTTTAAAACATAGTTTAAGAAAATAAAGTTATTTCTGTAAATATAGATTTAAATAAATTGATTTATTAAATTTTAGATATGGCATTTTTGATGTAATTATTTTATTGTTACAGGCAACTTTTGATCCAGAAATATTTTTCAACATCATTTTGCCACCAGTCATATTTAATGCTGGATACAGTTTAAAAAAAGTAAGATTTGATTAAAAATATACTTTATGTGTATTGTATTGTGTGTTTGTAAGTGATGCACATTTAAACTACAGTACTAAACATATAATATACAGTAATATGAAAGTATTGTATTTCATGTAATGTGTTTCATATTACTGTAATTTTAAATGTAAGTAAATTATATGGAAAAAATGTAAAAACTCTTCAAATTCAGATGCTTTCTTATATCTGAAATATTCCTTGAAAATTTTTTTAAAATCCAGGATGAAATATATTTTTAAAAAATTGAAGACTAAATACAATAAAAATTTGATGTCTTCACACATCTTTCACAACCACAGGAACACAATTAACATGAGCAGTGTTGCATTTTTTAAAATATTTCTTAAAAAATTTTTTAAAATTGTTAAGATGTGTATTATAGTTATGCAAATTATTAAGGAAAATTTTTCCTGTAATTTAATTAGGAAGAATTTAAAAATGTGTACAGTACTAATATAATTTTAGTGAAGTTTGCTGTAATAAAACTGTTGAAATATTACATTTTTAAAATAATTAATAATATTTATTTGACTTATATACAATAACATTTGTCTTATTGGCATGTCACAGTATGATTTATAGAATTTACATATGTAAGGTAGTTCTGCTGTAACAGTGGGGAATTTGCATGTGTTAGAGGTTCTATGACTTATTTTGAATTTGAGAAGCAAACAAGACTTGTGTTTTGACAAGGGCAGAAAGTTAAGGCTTGCAGAATGGTAATGGGGAACCATGGCACCATATTTTTTCAGGTAGATGGTAACTGGAATCAAAAAAATATTTAAAACAGTTGTAAGGAGGGATGATGCAGGTCTGAAAATTTTTTTCAAGGATGGATCAATCCCTAAATAACCCTCATAAAGCTATGGTGACAATTTAGAGATCCAATTAATGTCCACTAATGTGTTTGCAGAAAAAATTTCCAAAGGTTGGAACTGGGATTAAAAAAAAACCACTTCAATGGAGAGGTTCTAGTCAGTGTATGGCCATAATTGTACAAAAAGAAAAAATTTTTCCTACATGTTTGTGTCTATTTAAATTCTTTTGTCTTGAACTCCATTGTCTCTGCCCTCCTCCCATTTCAAGTTTTCCTGATCCTAATCCCTTTGATTCTGACACACGTATTTATCATTCATCTTCATCCTCAAGAACACTCTTTTTCTCTCTTGGAAATATTTGCAGTTGAGATGTAAATGCTTGCACTGGGATAACTAATGGTATGAACACCTATGTTGCTAATATAAGTAAAAAGTATTACCTCTGAAAAAGAGATTTGGGAAGTATATATTCTGTCTCCTCCTTTACAATTAAAAATTCCCATATGCATAACTCAAATTTGACAGTTTCCAAGAAAAAAACTGACTAGTGTCAATGAACATCACACTACACAATCCACCTACTGTTTGTAGAAAGGACCCCCCCCATACATGTAATATTTAAAGTTGACCTTATATTAACAGTTATTATTAAAATTATATTCTAAAATAAAGCACCATGAAATGCTCATGGTTATAGATGAACCAGGATTATACTTAAGCACAGGCATGTGGAGTGCTAGTTTGGACTCTAATAAAGCTATTTTTGACTAAAAGTTACAAAAAACACATTTTACTACATAAAAATTATAATGATAAATAATGTACACAAAGAAATTTGGGTCTCCTTTTACCTATTTCAAATAAGAAAATGTTAAACTGCATTACAATGAAAATAAATCATGTCAGGAGACTGGTCAAATGTTTTTTCATCTTATTGTCTGCAGGTTTCTATATTTTTGTGGCAACCAATGACATTTAAATTATTATTTTTAATTGAAAACATTAAACATTTAGTACTTATCAATTGGGGCCCAAATTTATGATGATCATCAAGCATTGTGATGTGAAGGAACAACTTGGAAAAGATAGCAGACTCTAATCATGAAAGCCAGAAACATGATAGGAATCAATGTGCTGACCATGATCATATTGTCAGTACAAAGGTGTTATATTACAGAGTTTATTTAAGTATTGTTTTTTATATTTCACAATATTATAATGTTTGTGTTTTAAACAGAGCAGTAAAAATAATACTTTTTATTTTATTTAGGTACTGAAGTTTTTTGGACATTGTTATCTTTAAAATGGATTCTTTAATTAATTAAGAACTTGGTGTCTTGGACATTAAGTATGATCTTAAGATAAACAGTAAATAAAAACTATCAGAAATTTTAAAATAAATTCTGTGTTCATTAAAAACAATGATAAAAAATAACTTAAAATATTTTAAATAGCCTCTGATTAAACAAAGTTCAAATGAATAGAACCATGGGCATGAAGCCAAGTACCTTTACTAATTTATCATTTTTCTTATTTTTGCATTTTCCTTACTTTTTTAGGATAAGTTAGTTTGTATTGAATATAGTTTTTTTAATCATTAATGGTTTTTTTGTTTGAAATATATACACCAAAACTGTATAAATTTGTATTTTCAACTTTTGCCGTGTTTGTATGTACATGTTTTTTTTACACACACAATTATTTTATTTTATTTTTTTTTATATTGGAACCTAAAAGATTTATTTATCTAAGAAAATTAAGCTACTAGTAATCCTTACAATTGTAATTCCACATAGGGATGTTTATATGCTTATATCCGCTTATATTATCTCTTGTAACATTCTGTGTAAATAATTATAAATTAGTTTAATATAAATATAAAAACATTTATTATTTAGAAATTACATTAAATTTTATTATTTTTAGCGATATTTTTTTAGGAATCTTGGAACAATTATGTCATATGCCTTTCTTGGAACAACAATATCCTGTGTAGTTATTGGGTGAGTTATTAATATTTTTGAGTAGATGATGATAATTGAAAATATTTATTTCGATCACTTAATAAATCATGTTTACCAGTTATTGAAACTAAGCAAGTTACCATCTGTTATAAAAGTCATAATTGTATTTACTGTATATTTTGAACAAACTATATCAGGAAATCTGTTTATTGATTATTTATACAATAGTTCAAGATAAAATCTATAAAATTAATTTATTCTGTAATTTATAGTTAAAATATATTAATTTCATTATTAACTTAACAACTGATACTCACTGAATAATAATACAGTAAATACAGCTTAAACAACCTTTATTTATTTCATTTATTTATTTATTTAAGCATACTGGTACAACCATGATGTAGGGAGAAAACATACAAAAAATCATACAACATATCCATTAATACAAAAAACAAATGTATACAACTTAAAACTAAAACATAATAGTAAATAAAAAATAAATTCAATTTTAAACCTAAAAGTGGGAGAGCTATCCATAAAATAAAATAAAAAAAAGTTACCAGAAAATGAGGCTATATCTTACCTAGAAAATGAAAAATAATCAGTTTAGTCTCTTATTCACAAATCAGATAATCTCTCAAATAACCAAAGCTAGCCACTGGTTAAATAACAAGGAAACCAAGCCCCAGGACACAGTTAACATAAAATTACTAACAGCTTTCACTATGAACCTTGAAAAATGAATCAGTACCAGAAATTACTTTCTTAAATTTATTAAATGCAAAACAGGTAACACCAAAAATCTCCTCACATAATTTTGACAAAGAGGCATAAACTGTGATTACGTGATATGTATCCAATGATGGATCAACCGTACCACACATGCAAATGTTCCTTCTAGAAAATTAAAAATAATCAGTTTATTCTCTTATTCACAAATCGGATAGTTTCCCAACTCATATAACTATTCATTAATTTTACATATTTAGCAAGGTTTAAATTATTTTTAATAATTCTGTAGAATTTTTATAAATAAAAACCGAACAGTTTATACATTCAACAAACAAATGCTATGTAATTTTTCTAATGAACATTTAAAAATAATCCAAATTTTAAAAGAATTAATTTTTGGATTGCATTGCTTATTCTTGCTAAAGATATTCTGATTAATAATTTTTATTTTTCATGTGAAATCTGTGAATTAATGCAGTTGTCAGAAAAAAAGAAACATAAACAACTCCGATAGAAAAAATGCTCCTGGTGAGAATTAGATCGGAGGTCACCATTTGTTATACAATTAGATGGGAAAGTTGACACATAGGTGTCAAGAATGCACCATTATTGTCAACATGTGATGATCATGTGACTCCTTTCCCATGACAACTGAATAAAAGCTTGAGCCCCCAGAAGCTCGGCGCGTCCGCACACAGAAGTTATTTCTGTACTTGTGTCAGTCGACCTCCATGCAAAGGAATTGGATCCCATTGGAGAAGACACAGAGGATCATCGCCATATCAACTCTCCATTACTCTGAGATATAGAACTTGTAAAATCGCTCTCTCTCTCTCCCTAAAGTTAGGCAAGCGACATAGACAAGAATAGTCGCCTATTATATGTAAATAGTCTAGTATAACCGCATTTAACCTTAGTCTTATTTTTGCCTCCTGTAACTTAAATCTAGTAATTCAANTAAATTTACCTTCTTGTTTTTATTTTAGAGGAGTAATGTATTCATTTCTTCAGCTGATGTCATATTTGCAGTTTTCCTTCACAGATTGTCTTTACTTTGGAGCAATTATATCTGCAACAGACCCTGGTATTTATGTTACTACACAAATTTTAATACAGTGTCCCCTTGTTATATCATGTTTGTTGAGAGACAAAGAATAAGCACAATTTAACTGCAATTTAATTAAAAATTCTGGGCTTTTACTAAAAGATTATACATGCTATGGAATCTTTATCTACTTTTCTTTTATCAGCAAGTGTTTGTTATAAAATAAGCTTAGTTTTGCAATACTGAATTTTATTCATGGTTAAACTGTAGTAAATGAACACCTATTTAACATTATTGTTTTTTAACAATGACCTTTAAAGAGAAATACTGTCATTATAAAAACAAAATATCAGTTGCAATTTTATTATACAGTACTATATTTCATAATAAATCACTTATTAAAAATTTGTGTAATTTATATTTGTCAATAAAAATTATAAATACAGTAATTGAAAATTTAAAAAATAAGTATTGAATGTATAATAGAACATCAAAACATATAAAATTAGAGTAAAAATTCTCTAAAAAACAAAATAAAGTTACTACTGTATAAAAAAAAATTTTAGAACTTTCCTTCAGAAATAAAGAAATCTTTTCCTTATACATTACACAGTGACATTTCAAATTCACACCTTTATGTGAATTGAGTGTATTTCATCAATTTACATAAAAGTGTGAAATTTCAAATTCACAGAAACTTGTAAATGAGGAGACAGTACTTAAAACCAATAAACAACATTTAATATCAAAAGGAAACATAAATGATAATTGATCCTTCCACCTTTTTTGCTTATTTAGATTTTGATGAATTTATTGTTTCAACTGCAGTGGTAGTTTCAAAGACAACGGTAGGAATAAAATACCATATCATATTTCATTGCAAAAAGAAATTCAATGGCAATTGATATTTTAAAATTTATTGACTTGAATGCTTTTAAATTTTGGGAGACTAAAAAAAAGTGTTATATATCTGAATCCATGATATAATGAGGGACTACTGTATTTTTTTCTATAAAAATTTATGGTGATTTTATATGAAGTAGACATGCAATTTAATTAATTTTTATGAATCTAAATTTACAAAAGTTTTTTTAAGTATTGACAGTAATATTTGTTACATAAAAATTTTATTCACCATTCATTCAAACAAATCTCACATTTGAATAATAATATTGTAGTAATAAAATGGTTTTTATGTAAACTCAAATGATATTTAATAAGAAAAATGTTTAAAAAACATTATTTGCATAAAAGTTAAGATTGTTATACTATGCATTTTATATTTTCATATTAAATCTTAGTTTATTAAAATGAAATTTATAAAATGTGTTCCATAAAAATTTTATTAGATAGTTCAGTCAAAGGAAATTTAGTTTCATTTTTAATTATATTCAATGCTATTAATGCAGTTCTATAAAAAACAAAATTTTAATTGTTCAATATTTTTATTAATTTATTTTAAAGTCAAAGGAAAAAAATTAAGTTAATATGAAACAACATTGCTAGACCTGATATATAATATAGCTAGACACCAACCAAATGCCGAAATTCTATCGGGCTAGTTTAACCTTAGCCTTAAACTAGCCTTAAACTCGCCCGATAGAATTTCGGCATTTGGTTGGTGTCTAGTTAATATGAAAATCGTTTTTCATGTTTGNCCAATTATTACCAAATGTTAACTGTAGCATCTATGTCCCCAAAATGTTTACTATTAACCAAACCTACAGATTTTTTATTAATTAAATAAAACTGCAACAGATTTCTGTCTGTCTATTTGTCTCTCTCTTCACTAGATGGTGATACATGAATTAGTACTTCCTGTCAAGGCATTATCTATAGGAAAAGTAAGTATGTTATTGAAGTTTAGTATTATATTTGAAGACTTGACATTAAATTATAATTAGTTAATTAGCAAAATCTTTGAGGCATTAAAAAAGTGACATCATTATGCTGGATAGCAGTATGTGTACATATGACAGGTTTTCGAATCTTTATGTATTGTGTTCATTGATTTATTCATTAGGGAAAGTGATCATTAAAATCATTATTAGTTTAAAAATCAAGAAATCTTACTACAGTTTTAATATATCTACTCCCTGAAGTTCACTAAACTGCTTAATAAATACCACTTACATTTTAATTTTTATTTATTTATTGGGCTGCAATTTTCAAATTGCATTCCTACTGTTGTCCATCTGTCTGTCTTTAATCTCAAGAACATGGTTAGATAGACAAAAGTTGAGACCAAATGTGGAAAGCTTGGGCTGGAGGCTCCAATTAACTATATACAAACTTCCAGTCTGGACTGGAAGTTACATGAACATTTTTAAATTTAAAATATGAAAAATGTTGCAGACTGGCATAAGTAATTGCTAACTTTTTATATATATAATTAATTTCTTCAATATTGTTAAATTTATTTAAAATGATGGTTCAGTGTTATGTTTCTATTATTTGGAATTATTAATATGTAGGGTTTGTGGGATGTTTATATATAAAATTATAAATTTGTCATTTTTTTATTAAATTATTTACATTTCTTTATCTCCTTTCATTTTAAAATAATTTAATGAAAGTTGTTTGTATAGAAAAACTGCCACTAATAGTAAAATGGATGAAAATATTAATTTTTAATTAAATAATAATTAATAAAAATTTTACATTAATTTTTACCAGTTAAGAAAGATACTATACAAAGTGGAAATAACTAAATTTTTCAATAAGTAATGTTGTGAGACATAAAAGAACTGTATCATCAATTTGGTTGCTATTTTTACTGCTAATACTCATTACTTGAGCTTCTGTGTGTCAATCAAGTCTAGTTTAAATTGTTTACTTTTTAAAATTTTAAATATTTTTCTGAATACTTTATTTTAAAAGAAAATGTTTAATATTTTTTAGATCAATCTCCAGTTATGTTGAAAATTTTCAAGGACAGAGTGGATTTGAAGCATCTTCAGCATTTAAATCACTTGGAAATTTTTGTTACATATTTTTATGTTCCTTTTTAATTGGTTCATTAATGGGATGCAGTACAGCAGCAATATCCTTAACATTTACAATTAGTATTTAAATATAATATTTTTTCTTTTAAAAATTTGAATGGTTAGAATTTCTTAATTATCTTCTACCTAACAAAATTTACTAGGCTTTGTGAGTTACCTCTACTGGAATCTTGCCTATTTTTTCTGATGTCTTATAGTACTTTTCTGATGGCAGAAGCAGCTCAACTTACAGGTATAAATGCTGTTCAATAACTATTGTGTGTGCATGTGTGCATTCGTAAGTAATTTTGAGGTTTAACATATCTAATGAGTTAAATTTTATCTTAAATAATCTTCACCAATAAATTTAAATCATAAATTATATATATTTGCTACTTAATTATCATTTATCCTAAATATATCAGAAATTTCCATAAATAAGTTGCCTCAAAAAATAAGACAAGCTTATTCTTGAGTACTATTTTCAACACTTCAGTTTTCAGGATGATGGCTTTCTTTGGTGTGAAGGATAGTGAATGATGACACACTTTCCAGAAAAAACAGATTAGCTTATTGTTATGGTGATATCAAAATTCTCAACCTTTAATTTTGAAAAAAGCTGATATCATGGCCAAAAAGCTGACAGCCAAAATTTTAATTGAAAAGTAACAGTTTTGACAATTTTGATGGTATTTTCTAGTGCAAAGTGTGAAAAATGATGATCTTATTTAACAACTCATTTTATCACACTCAAACTTTTGATCATTTTGCACTTGTTATACTAACACAGTAGTGTCAAATAGTGATTCTCAAATGTAAGTTACAACCCAAGTGGGGTGTAACCTATTCTTCTTATACACTTTTTCATAAACATTATTCTCTGCTTAAAAATTTTTCAAAGTTTTGTCTATATTTTTTCTTTGGCTTTTTTTTGACAAAGAAAAATTATAGACAATGTTCAATTGATCATCAGTCATAATTAACAGAAAAAGGGATTAGTGGATTTGTATGTTTTTAATAATAATATCATTCTAATATATGAAAAAACAAATTGTACAAAAAAAAAAACAACAAAAAAAAGGAAATATGCTACAAAATTTTTAAAATATGGATTTCCATATAAAAGTTAATAGTGAACATGTATCATTTTTCATAATTTGTTTTAGTGATGGGATGATATCAAAATTTTTCCTAATTCCAATTCTTTTGAATACTTTCTAAAGTTTATTTTAGTTTAGAAAAATTAATGATTTACATTATGAGCATGGCATATTCATCTATACTACTATATAAAGAGACAATGTATTTTTTGTTTGTTCCAACTAACTGTAAAAACTATTGAACCAATTATTACCAAATGTTAACTGTAGCATCTATGTCCCCAAAATGTTTACTATTAACCAAACCTACAGATTTTTTATTAATTAAATAAAACTGCAACAGATTTCTGTCTGTCTATTTGTCTCTCTCTTCACTAGATGGCAATACATGAATTAGTACTTCCTGTCAAGGCATTATCTATAGGAAAAGTATGTTATTGAAGTTCAGTATTATATTTGAAGACTTGACATTAAATTATAATTAGTTAATTAGCAAAATCTTTGAGGCATTAAAAAAGTGACATCATTATGCTGGATAGCAGTATGTGTACATATGACAGGTTTTCGAATCTTTATGTATTGTGTTCATGATTTGTCAGGCTTAGCTGTATTTGCATGAACTTTATTTATTTGTGTGAGCGAAGATTATGCCTGCTCAAAAATGATAAATCCTCAGTGCAAAAAACCCTGAAGTGCTTTCATTTATGACACACTTAGAATATTCATCATCAGCTAATATTGGATCTATAGATAAAGTATGTGGGTATTGTAGTGCTCTGAAGTGGAAGAATGAATCACGGGATTTGCTGCTCTTCTGGCAAAGTTAAACTGGAAGTTGTACTTGCCCCAAACTTTTTTTATCACTATTAAATGGGACTCATCCTGACACTAAACATTTTTTAAAGCACAATAGGGCCTTCCAAATGACAAGTTTTGGTACCATTGAAATACTTGAAAGAAATTTCATGCCAACATTCAAAATTGAGGGACAGATATATCATTTAATAACATACCATTAATCCTGACAAACTACCCATTTGAATGTAAACATCTACAATTTCCAGTCGGTCTATGCTTTACAATGACCATTAACAAGTCTCAAGGCCAAAGCCTGAGAGTTGTGGGACTCGACATGGAATGCAGTTGCTTTTCGCAGCAACTCTATGTTGCGTGCTCACATGTTAGTAGTTGCAAATCTGTTCATTTGTGCTCCTGATGATAAAACACAAATGTTGTATATTGGAAAGTTATTCAATAAGTTTATCTAGAAAATATTCCACACTTTTAATAGAAATATAATGAATCTGTAATACAATTCTCTGCATATATACTCTTTAGGTAAGTAAATATAATTTCACCAAATAAATATCTCCCATCAACAACGAGTAACACAGCTAGTTGATTAATAAACATAAGGTTTAAGAATGGAAAATGATTGGGAAATTCAGAATCAATATTTTGAAAGACACCTTAAAATTCTCCATTTATATGTGGATATTCATGCTTTTATTGTGTACCACAAAATAAATTTGTAATCTTATTCAGATAAAGTTAATATTGCAATACTATCCTGAAAGAAATTACAACTAATAAATTTCCTTTTAATCAAAGAATTATCCCATTGTGTCATCTAAGGTCGTCGTCATCTTTGGAAACTACTTCATTGACTGAGGAGATGACCAGGAGAGGGAAAGGTAAATGAGAAGATGCATTTCTTTTTTCATGCTTCTCAGAATTGGCATGCCACATAAATGCTTTAATTCCATCATATTTAATACTAAATGAGGTTCAGCAAATGATGCAATGAACCAAACAAATATCATCATCATTACCAGTTAACCAAGTTTTGAATCCATTCACTTGAGCCAGATTTTCCTAAATGTGCAATTGCATGAGGTTTTTTGAGGAAAGAAGAATCAAACAAATGTCTAGACTGACTCATCATGAAAAAGCAATTTTTAAAACTCAAACAGTCAGTAAATTTAGCACAATAATTATTTTATTTCGAATTGTATGAATCGCATTTGTTATGATTAACAGTATCATGACAAAAACACTTCTATATAAGCTGAATACTAATTTAACTTGAACAACACCTCAAATACTTTTTTAGCAACACTTTAATTTCTTTAAATAAACATTTTCAACACCTTTTCCATAGATCTGTATTCATTTAACAAAAAGATTCAAACTGTCTTCTTAAGCAGTTTGAATTCTTGTTAAACCTGATGCAGATGTATGAAAAAGATGTTGAAAATGTTTAAAATGAAAATATTAAAAATAATTTTATATATTACAGGCCAGATAGCAACCCTATCTCTCTCAAAATGGGAACATTAGTACCAACTGAATGCAATCACTCATCACTCTGACTACACAAAACAAAAGTCACCACAACAGATGTCACCTCATATATGGGGCATTATGTGCTCTCTGCTTTATTTATGTGATAGCTTCCAATAAACTAATACTCAATTGTTAATATTGTAATTTAAAAAATTTTTAATCTTCAACTGAAACAAATAATTTTCTTGTTAAATGTGGAAGAATCATTTTAAGAATCAGAAATTCTGATGATATTTGCTCAATTCCGATTCCCAGAAAATGCCTGATTTTTCTGATTCTGATTAATCACCCCATCACAATTTGTATCAAAACTTTTAAAAGTTTCAAGCTCTTAAAAACATTTGGAAACAAATCATATAATGTGTGTCAACAAATTTATATTTTTTCAAAGAAAACATCCATCATCATCAAAAAAATTTTTATTAGCAAACAAAATTTAAAACAGATTGATAATTGGAAGATTCAGGAAACAGCAGACAAATGCTAAAAACAATGAATGTGCAGATGGCCCACTCAAAAATCTAACTGTTTATGCAAAATGCAGACAGTTGAGAGCTCTTTAATATGTAATTTATCTTTAATATGTAATATTCTTTAGATTTGTTCTGCCTGAGACAGTCATTAAGGAAGGAGTAGTATTATAATTGTACAAATATATGCTTATTTTTTAATGCTCTTTAGATTATTCTGTTGTTGTAAATTTTTATAATCAATCAAGTATAAGAACTTTGAAGCATATGGAGTAGCTAAAATGGATTACAAATGTTGAAGAAGAAATAGATCAGAGTTGCTTAGAGATAATGATTCTATAGAATCAGAAAATAATATGATGATGATGAAACACGAATAATATGATGAGGATGATCAACATAATTTTTATTAATAAATTTTCAGTAACATATTCTTGTTGTCAGTACAGTCGACCCCCCTATAACATAGATACGTTCCACTTTATAAGAATTTCACATTGTAGGAATCCTTAAATACATGAGCCAATCACAGCCCGGCAGGTGTGCAGTTTACAGACTATGGCTGTTTGAAAGGTTTTCTACCATAAAATTAATCGATTCTAGACTAATTTGACTCAACATTTCCAAAACATGTATAATTTTTTGGGAATAATCTGTATAAACTATGCTATAAACAAAAAATTGTAGGATTACTTACCGAGTATGCACCGTTCGACAACGCCGTTGCTTAAGCTTGTTTTCGTCGCAAAGCAGCACACCAAATGGTGGGTGCATTTTCTGATAAGTTATTTTCCTGCGAAAAATTTGTTGAACTTTGGAGACATCATTAATAAAAATAATTTTTATGGCCGTTGAATAAGAAATGTTTTTTTCACAAGAAATGTATAAAATTACAGTACTATATTAGACTTACAGTACTGTACCTAATTTATATACTGTACAGACAACAGTAAACTCAACTTACCCACCTAAACTCTTCGTAGCGTGTAAGTAGTTCGGCTGCTCATCCACTATTGGTCCAGATTCAACCAATCCTGTTGCGACATGAGTCGGTGATGACATTTTACCATATTTTATGAGTCTCTTTTAGCGTATTTATACGAATACGATCACAATTTTTTCGCCACAATATAAGAATCCGCATTATATGAACCTGCGTTATAGGGGGTCAACTGTATTTTACATGAAAGTTCTTTAGTTCTTTAACTAATATTAAGACGACTTATTTATGGAAATATCAAATAATAATTTGATTATTTGGAAGTGAATTATACAAATTAAAACTTTAAATCTAGATTTTACTCAGCTATTTGAAATATATTTTGGTTTGAAAAATATTTTATGTACTTGGCAAAAAACTTTAAAAATTTATGTTCTCTGTGGTATTTATTATTGTGCAGTGTTATTATTTTCATTGTATGATATAAAAATAAAAATTGAAAATTTTAATTTTTTTTACATTTAAATTCATTTACACTAAATTTTACATCAGTTGTTCATTAAACAATTTTAAATATGAAAAATAATATCATAATAAAAGAGATTACCAAAAAAATTAAGAAAAATATTCATGTAATAAATAATAAATTCTGTGTAATCTTCCACGAGATTTAAAGTCAAATGATTGCTGCATTAAATTGGGCTATATTACTACTACTATTAATAATTAAATGCTAAGTAATTTGGCTTAGAGATAGGCATTAGATGCTATCTCTTATTAAATTTAATAATTATAATTAATATTTATTAATTGATTTAAAAAGTTCTGAAAGAAAATCAGCCCAGAGAGGGACTCAAACCCACAACTACTGCTGCTTACTGTGCAGATGCATTGCCAGTTATGCTATATGGCCTTTATCTAGTCTTTGCTTTCAGAACTATTAATTTAGATATTACCATACTTGTTACACATTGGATGGAGGTCCAGTTAGTATAACTGGCAATGGATTTGCATGGTGAGAGGCAGTTGTGAGTTCAAGTCCTGCTCCAGGCGGATTCTTTTCTTCCAGAACCTTCTAAATTAATAAATACATATTAATTTAATTACAGTTTTTAAATTTAATAAGAGATAGCACCTTAAACCTACCTTTAGGCCAAATTAATTAGCATATAATTATTAATAGTAACAGTAATATAACCCGATCTAATCTGGATTCTGGTTTTAATATAAATATCATATTTACAGATATTTATATTTACACACTAGATTTAATGTGTTTAAAGTTAAATAAAATGTTTAAATTGTTAGGAACTACTTTTATTTGCTCATTATTATAAAGGTATTTAAAATTAATCTGTTGGTAGTTGTATTCACATAAGCAATATTTAAAATTCAGGAATTGTTGCTGTTTTATTTTGTGGAATTTGCCAAGCTCACTATACATATAACAATTTATCAGATGAATCAAGAGCAAGAACAAAACAGGTAAATATCTGCTGCAATTAATAATTCTAAGGAAGATATTTAAACTTTTAAGAATAGTTAGTTTTAAATTTTTTGAATAATTTTCATTGATTTTAAACAAAAATATATTCAGAATAATTTTTTTATTCTGAATATATTTTTGTTTTCAAAATTTTAATTTAAAAATATATTCATAAAATATTTGTAAATGTATATTATAGAATTATTTCTAATTAATCATTTTTTTTTCCTATAACAGTTGTTTGAATTACTAAGCTTTCTAGCAGAAAGTTTTATCTTTACTTACATTGGTGTTTCAATGTTCACATACAGAAAACATACCTGGAATTTTGGTTTTATTTTAATTGCCTTTGTATCCTTTATAAAGTAGTTTATTGAAATAATAATGAATATACTGTTTTTATTATGATATATTTAGAGTAATAGAAGTCAATAACTTTTAAACTTGACAAATGTTAATATTTAGAAGAATTTTGGTGCAAGCAGCATGCACCAAAAATTCTTCTAAATCCACTTAAATGTAAATTAATTTTTATTATGTATAAAAATTTATGTAATTAAAATTGAGAGATTATTTTATGATTTTATTTTTCTTTGGGAGTGCTGCAAATCTACAGTACTTATCATGAGTCACCACTGTTTGTTTCAGTTTGGGTATTTATATTAGTTAGAGTTTGAGAATACAGTAGAACCTCCATTATCTGGACCTCCATTATCCGGATTTTCGATTATCCGGATTGTTCAAAATAAACAAAAATTTTACGAATTTGCTGATTTGCACTTGGCGAATTACGACACTGTTTATGTACGTGATGGAATGCATAACTTTTTTTGNCATTAATTTTTACCAGTTAAGAAAGATACTATACAAAGTGGAAATAACTAAATTTTTCAATAAGTAATGTTGTGAGACATAAAAGAACTGTATCATCAATTTGGTTGCTATTTTTACTGCTAATACTCATTACTTGAGCTTCTGTGTGTCAATCAAGTCTAGTTTAAATTGTTTACTTTTTAAAATTTTAAATATTTTTCTGAATACTTTATTTTAAAAGAAAATGTTTAATATTTTTTAGATCAATCTCCAGTTATGTTGAAAATTTTCAAGGACAGAGTGGATTTGAAGCATCTTCAGCATTTAAATCACTTGGAAATTTTTGTTACATATTTTTATGTTCCTTTTTAATTGGTTCATTAATGGGATGCAGTACAGCAGCAATATCCTTAACATTTACAATTAGTATTTAAATATAATATTTTTTCTTTTAAAAATTTGAATGGTTAGAATTTCTTAATTATCTTCTACCTAACAAAATTTACTAGGCTTTGTGAGTTACCTCTACTGGAATCTTGCCTATTTTTTCTGATGTCTTATAGTACTTTTCTGATGGCAGAAGCAGCTCAACTTACAGGTATAAATGCTGTTCAATAACTATTGTGTGTGCATGTGTGCATTCGTAAGTAATTTTGAGGTTTAACATATCTAATGAGTTAAATTTTATCTTAAATAATCTTCACCAATAAATTTAAATCATAAATTATATATATTTGCTACTTAATTATCATTTATCCTAAATATATCAGAAATTTCCATAAATAAGTTGCCTCAAAAAATAAGACAAGCTTATTCTTGAGTACTATTTTCAACACTTCAGTTTTCAGGATGATGGCTTTCTTTGGTGTGAAGGATAGTGAATGATGACACACTTTCCAGAAAAAACAGATTAGCTTATTGTTATGGTGATATCAAAATTCTCAACCTTTAATTTTGAAAAAAGCTGATATCATGGCCAAAAAGCTGACAGCCAAAATTTTAATTGAAAAGTAACAGTTTTGACAATTTTGATGGTATTTTCTAGTGCAAAGTGTGAAAAATGATGATCTTATTTAACAACTCATTTTATCACACTCAAACTTTTGATCATTTTGCACTTGTTATACTAACACAGTAGTGTCAAATAGTGATTCTCAAATGTAAGTTACAACCCAAGTGGGGTGTAACCTATTCTTCTTATACACTTTTTCATAAACATTATTCTCTGCTTAAAAATTTTTCAAAGTTTTGTCTATATTTTTTCTTTGGCTTTTTTTTGACAAAGAAAAATTATAGACAATGTTCAATTGATCATCAGTCATAATTAACAGAAAAAGGGATTAGTGGATTTGTATGTTTTTAATAATAATATCATTCTAATATATGAAAAAACAAATTGTACAAAAAAAACAACAAAAAAAAGGAAATATGCTACAAAATTTTTAAAATATGGATTTCCATATAAAAGTTAATAGTGAACATGTATCATTTTTCATAATTTGTTTTAGTGATGGGATGATATCAAAATTTTTCCTAATTCCAATTCTTTTGAATACTTTCTAAAGTTTATTTTAGTTTAGAAAAATTAATGATTTACATTATGAGCATGGCATATTCATCTATACTACTATATAAAGAGACAATGTATTTTTTGTTTGTTCCAACTAACTGTAAAAACTATTGAACCAATTATTACCAAATGTTAACTGTAGCATCTATGTCCCCAAAATGTTTACTATTAACCAAACCTACAGATTTTTTATTAATTAAATAAAACTGCAACAGATTTCTGTCTGTCTATTTGTCTCTCTCTTCACTAGATGGCAATACATGAATTAGTACTTCCTGTCAAGGCATTATCTATAGGAAAAGTATGTTATTGAAGTTCAGTATTATATTTGAAGACTTGACATTAAATTATAATTAGTTAATTAGCAAAATCTTTGAGGCATTAAAAAAGTGACATCATTATGCTGGATAGCAGTATGTGTACATATGACAGGTTTTCGAATCTTTATGTATTGTGTTCATGATTTGTCAGGCTTAGCTGTATTTGCATGAACTTTATTTATTTGTGTGAGCGAAGATTATGCCTGCTCAAAAATGATAAATCCTCAGTGCAAAAAACCCTGAAGTGCTTTCATTTATGACACACTTAGAATATTCATCATCAGCTAATATTGGATCTATAGATAAAGTATGTGGGTATTGTAGTGCTCTGAAGTGGAAGAATGAATCACGGGATTTGCTGCTCTTCTGGCAAAGTTAAACTGGAAGTTGTACTTGCCCCAAACTTTTTTTATCACTATTAAATGGGACTCATCCTGACACTAAACATTTTTTAAAGCACAATAGGGCCTTCCAAATGACAAGTTTTGGTACCATTGAAATACTTGAAAGAAATTTCATGCCAACATTCAAAATTGAGGGACAGATATATCATTTAATAACATACCATTAATCCTGACAAACTACCCATTTGAATGTAAACATCTACAATTTCCAGTCGGTCTATGCTTTACAATGACCATTAACAAGTCTCAAGGCCAAAGCCTGAGAGTTGTGGGACTCGACATGGAATGCAGTTGCTTTTCGCAGCAACTCTATGTTGCGTGCTCACATGTTAGTAGTTGCAAATCTGTTCATTTGTGCTCCTGATGATAAAACACAAATGTTGTATATTGGAAAGTTATTCAATAAGTTTATCTAGAAAATATTCCACACTTTTAATAGAAATATAATGAATCTGTAATACAATTCTCTGCATATATACTCTTTAGGTAAGTAAATATAATTTCACCAAATAAATATCTCCCATCAACAACGAGTAACACAGCTAGTTGATTAATAAACATAAGGTTTAAGAATGGAAAATGATTGGGAAATTCAGAATCAATATTTTGAAAGACACCTTAAAATTCTCCATTTATATGTGGATATTCATGCTTTTATTGTGTACCACAAAATAAATTTGTAATCTTATTCAGATAAAGTTAATATTGCAATACTATCCTGAAAGAAATTACAACTAATAAATTTCCTTTTAATCAAAGAATTATCCCATTGTGTCATCTAAGGTCGTCGTCATCTTTGGAAACTACTTCATTGACTGAGGAGATGACCAGGAGAGGGAAAGGTAAATGAGAAGATGCATTTCTTTTTTCATGCTTCTCAGAATTGGCATGCCACATAAATGCTTTAATTCCATCATATTTAATACTAAATGAGGTTCAGCAAATGATGCAATGAACCAAACAAATATCATCATCATTACCAGTTAACCAAGTTTTGAATCCATTCACTTGAGCCAGATTTTCCTAAATGTGCAATTGCATGAGGTTTTTTGAGGAAAGAAGAATCAAACAAATGTCTAGACTGACTCATCATGAAAAAGCAATTTTTAAAACTCAAACAGTCAGTAAATTTAGCACAATAATTATTTTATTTCGAATTGTATGAATCGCATTTGTTATGATTAACAGTATCATGACAAAAACACTTCTATATAAGCTGAATACTAATTTAACTTGAACAACACCTCAAATACTTTTTTAGCAACACTTTAATTTCTTTAAATAAACATTTTCAACACCTTTTCCATAGATCTGTATTCATTTAACAAAAAGATTCAAACTGTCTTCTTAAGCAGTTTGAATTCTTGTTAAACCTGATGCAGATGTATGAAAAAGATGTTGAAAATGTTTAAAATGAAAATATTAAAAATAATTTTATATATTACAGGCCAGATAGCAACCCTATCTCTCTCAAAATGGGAACATTAGTACCAACTGAATGCAATCACTCATCACTCTGACTACACAAAACAAAAGTCACCACAACAGATGTCACCTCATATATGGGGCATTATGTGCTCTCTGCTTTATTTATGTGATAGCTTCCAATAAACTAATACTCAATTGTTAATATTGTAATTTAAAAAATTTTTAATCTTCAACTGAAACAAATAATTTTCTTGTTAAATGTGGAAGAATCATTTTAAGAATCAGAAATTCTGATGATATTTGCTCAATTCCGATTCCCAGAAAATGCCTGATTTTTCTGATTCTGATTAATCACCCCATCACAATTTGTATCAAAACTTTTAAAAGTTTCAAGCTCTTAAAAACATTTGGAAACAAATCATATAATGTGTGTCAACAAATTTATATTTTTTCAAAGAAAACATCCATCATCATCAAAAAAATTTTTATTAGCAAACAAAATTTAAAACAGATTGATAATTGGAAGATTCAGGAAACAGCAGACAAATGCTAAAAACAATGAATGTGCAGATGGCCCACTCAAAAATCTAACTGTTTATGCAAAATGCAGACAGTTGAGAGCTCTTTAATATGTAATTTATCTTTAATATGTAATATTCTTTAGATTTGTTCTGCCTGAGACAGTCATTAAGGAAGGAGTAGTATTATAATTGTACAAATATATGCTTATTTTTTAATGCTCTTTAGATTATTCTGTTGTTGTAAATTTTTATAATCAATCAAGTATAAGAACTTTGAAGCATATGGAGTAGCTAAAATGGATTACAAATGTTGAAGAAGAAATAGATCAGAGTTGCTTAGAGATAATGATTCTATAGAATCAGAAAATAATATGATGATGATGAAACACGAATAATATGATGAGGATGATCAACATAATTTTTATTAATAAATTTTCAGTAACATATTCTTGTTGTCAGTACAGTCGACCCCCCTATAACATAGATACGTTCCACTTTATAAGAATTTCACATTGTAGGAATCCTTAAATACATGAGCCAATCACAGCCCGGCAGGTGTGCAGTTTACAGACTATGGCTGTTTGAAAGGTTTTCTACCATAAAATTAATCGATTCTAGACTAATTTGACTCAACATTTCCAAAACATGTATAATTTTTTGGGAATAATCTGTATAAACTATGCTATAAACAAAAAATTGTAGGATTACTTACCGAGTATGCACCGTTCGACAACGCCGTTGCTTAAGCTTGTTTTCGTCGCAAAGCAGCACACCAAATGGTGGGTGCATTTTCTGATAAGTTATTTTCCTGCGAAAAATTTGTTGAACTTTGGAGACATCATTAATAAAAATAATTTTTATGGCCGTTGAATAAGAAATGTTTTTTTCACAAGAAATGTATAAAATTACAGTAGTATATTAGACTTACGGTACCTAATTTACATACTGTACAGACGATAGTAAACTCAACTTACTAGCCTAAAATCTCCGTAGCGTGTTGCCAGGCGGCAGAAAGCATATATATATAATTATAATAAAGTTACAATAAATTAAGTTAATATATAATTATATATACAGTACCTAATTTATATATAATACTGTTTAGACGATAGCAAACTCAATTTAGTTGCTCCGTAGCGTGGCGCAGGGTCGGAAGAAAGTAGTTCGGCTGCTCATCCACTATTGGTCCAGATTCTATCAATCTTGTCGCGAAACGACGTTATAGGAGGTACGTTATACGAA
>NW_019385203.1:419818-429510 GCF_000671375.1 Centruroides sculpturatus
TCCGGATTTTCGATTATCCGGATTGTTCAAAATAAACAAAAATTTTACGAATTTGCTGATTTGCACTTGGCGAATTACGACACTGTTTATGTACGTGATGGAATGCATAACTTTTTTTGTTTCAACAACGTCTCACCCGGCACAGTGGTCGTAAACTCTTAAATATATTTTACATAGTAATAAAAATATAACTTGACATACGTATTTATAAATAATTTATATTCAAATTACATCATTTCTATGACCAAGGGCGGCGTAAGGCATGGACGACGTGGGCCATCTCCTATGCCTCGCGGTCCGAAGGGCCTCGTGCCTTGAAGGTTTATGCATTACTTAAAAGCCTTTTCTTGAAAATTTGATCACGATTTAAATACAGTATTTACTTTTAATAGTACCGATATGTCATCGAAAAGAAAACATGTTGTATTATCATTAAAAGACAAATTAAAGTATTTGTTTCGATTATCCGGATTTTTTCTTATCCGGACTACCTTCATCCCCAATTAGTCCGGATAATCAAGGTTCTACTGTATTTGTTTCAGAATATATTGTAAATTTCTTTTTTGTTGTTTTAAAAAGATTGGATTAGTTATAATGTTGTGTTTTTAAAATTTTCATAATACAATTCTTTTAATGTTACTCATTTTATGGATCTTTTTAAGTCAGAATTTACTGCATTGTATTTGTATTACATGTATATGAAATTTAGAATATTTTTAAATATTTATTTCGTTATAATCTTTTTAATTTTTACTTTCTTTGCTTTTATATATAACAGAGGGAAAGTATGACAATTGGTCAAAAACTGATCCCCCCAAGATTTTTACATTTTTTGGACTTTGAAATGTCAAGAAATGTAAAAAATTCTGTATGTATGTATGTTAGTGTGTGGAGGGCATAATTTTTTTTATCCTTTTTGAAGCTTAAAAACTCCTGTGCTTTTTGTTGAATTTTTATGAAATTTTACAGGGAAGTCTGTGTATTAGGGGGATTGATGCTATTAAATTTTGGTGATGAGGGGGTTAGGATATAATGGGAGTCATGTGTATCTCCAGTAGGGTCTGACTTAATGACGATTTTACTTGTTATTAACATTTACAATTTTTTACAATGGCAAAATTAAGCTTTCTGCCATTTTATAATAGTTAAAAATATAAAAAAATTTTTAATAAAATAAGATAACAGATAACACCACAAATTTTAAATGTTGCTGGGGAAAATTGAGCAACTCGCTGCTGGTTTATTTTAATACTAATTTCTAAATAGAATTTTCTAATTTGTCAATGGTTATAAACTATGAAAATTTTTACTGTTATAGAATTAAAATTTCTTTAGGAAGAACTATACTGATATACTGATTTTAAATAATCTGGCATGTAGATTGATAATTTATCTAATATATTTTTTATAAATAAATCTTCAGGCTCTTCAAATATATTTTTAAAATTCTCTATTTTTTCATGAATTTAGTTTTAAGATAATTGATATTTTTGAGATAATTTCAATTAAATTGAGTAATAATTTTTACAATCTTGTAACACTAAAAATATAACAAATATTATTTCTGTTGTTTTTTTCCTTAATTTTCAGCTTGCTATTGCTATTGGACGAGCATTAAATATTTATCCATTGACATTCCTTGTTAATTTGGGAAGACATAATAAAATACCATTATCATTTCAACATATATTATTTTTTGCTGGTATGTTGTCAAAGATTTTCATATTTTTTTAAATAACTTATTTCATTATAAGTATTATTATAGCATATTAATGCTACTGTAGTCATAGTAGTACAAGCTATATAGAATTTTATTTTTAAAAATATATTAATTAACATTGTTTCTGTATTTTTATTAGGTCTGAGAGGAGCTATTGCATTTGCATTAGCTATTAGAAATACTTTATCAGAGCAGCGACGTTTAATTTTAACGACTACCTCTCTCATAGCCATAGTCACAGTTATTATTTGTGGTGGTTTTACTACTACTCTTCTTACTTGGCTAGGAATTCCGTAAGTTTAAATTTATTTTTAAATAATACTGATATGTTAAAAAAATGTCTTATTTTTCCTACTTAATTATTATAAGATAGTAAATTTAGCAATAAATTTAAGTAACAATTTGAAAGAAAATTTCTGTACAATTAAAATATACAAAAGAATTACAAATTGTTTCTTTAGAAATAAAAATGAATTTATTGCTATATTAGTATACTAATAATGCAATTGAAATTGTTGCTATTTTTCAAATTTTTTGTATGATAAAAGAAAACAAAATTATATATATAATGAAACCTGGATTTAGTGAACAATAATTTAGCAGATACTTGTATTTAACAGACAAAATGTCTGATATCAGTATAGTAATGGACCATAGATATATTTTTAACTTAAGTGGAGACTACCTTCTGTGAACAATGGACAAAAATTTCTTACCACACTTATTCTCCCAAATTTGTTAAACAGATAGTACAATGGGATTACATGTTTTCCATGAATATCATTTAAGTATTGCCATGCTTATCTTCAGTAATATTGTTTTGTAGGATTTTTTTGTGTTCTTAAACTGTGTCAACCAAAATTTTCTCTGATAATACTCTGACAGTTCATATTAAATATATACAATTTTACCTTTACAAACAGAAGAGAGACATTAAGAAACTCAAAGTCTCAGTGGAAAGAATAACAGAAATAGAATAAATTAAATAAATTGAGTTGGAAAAATTGGCAAAACCCTTCTTGGGAGACTTAGATAGCATAATTAGTTGTTTTGATTAGTTTTTAACACTTCTTACTTGTGGGCAGAAAGATGGTCTTTTAATTACACGCATTATGGGATTATTCCAGTCTGCAAGGAATGGCTGATAGTGAGCGACAGAGGCTAACACATATTGAACAGATCTTCTATGAAAGTTCTTGAGGTTCCTAATTCAGGCTTGAACCTTGGGTATTTCAGAACAGTAAGCTGACTTTTTTATATCCTGGCCATCCAGCATTAAGTACAGTACCAGTACAATCAGTAATGCTGCCTTCCTAATTTACAATATTTTATGATTTTGAGTCTCGCTCCAGATCAGATCTTTTCTTTCAGATTTCTCTGAATCATTAATTTTTAATAAGTTTAGCACAAACTAGTGCTTAACACATCTAGTGCCAAATTCATTCCTTCAATCAATCCATTTCATGTTGATCAACATGAAGTCATGAGATACAGTAAGACCCCACTTAATGCTGTCTAGATTAATGCTGATTTGATATAAAGCAGGTTGCTCAAAGCCTAAAAAATTCTCAAAATTTACACTGATTCAAATTATCATAGCATTTCATTGATTCATTTATAATACAATTATTCACAAACATGAACCAATCAGCAAAAGGTGGCAATTCATCGTAGCCTAAATCTATGTTTGGTGCAATTTTGGAAAAAATATAACACCATGGATGCTATAGGAAATATTGACTTTGCATGGCAAGAATTAACTGATGAATGCATGAACAAAGTGTGGAAGAAATTATGGCTGAAAGTATCCAAAAATTCTGAATGGAAGAGCCTATCGCTGTATCTTTAGGTTGACCAAATTGTCAACCTAATCGATACTGCAGGACTAGATGTAGACGAGCAGGATATATAGGAGTTACTGGAGGTTTCTGATGAGAGCCTTACCAACGACAACCTTCAAGAATTGGCAGAACAAGGAATTCCTGTAGAACTGGAAAATAGAGATTCTGAAAATGAACCCAAAGAATTTCTTTACAGATTTCCTTAGTAAAAGTTTGGTAACGGTAACTGAAATCGTTGATCAAATTGTAGCGAATGATCCAGATTTTGAAAGGAGTGCAAAAGCATGAAGAGTCATTTTGGATGCATTCTTCTTCTACTGACATTTGCTTAAGGAAAGAAAAAAGCGACAAATGAATCTACATGACTTTATTGCAAAGAACAAGAATTTCAGAAAAGCCAGGATCTTTGTCACAAAAAATAAATTCTTACATTTCTGTGTGCATATGTTTGTGTTATTTAACATATATTATTATGCAAATTAATATAAAAATAACTTAAAATTAAAGTAAAATCTGTTTATTTTTGGTTTCGTGTTTCCCTTTCTCTATTTAAGAGTACTCTTATGTTAAAATGACNTCATGCTGGATAGCAGTATGTGTACATATGACAGGTTTTCGAATCTTTATGTATTGTGTTCATGATTTGTCAGGCTTAGCTGTATTTGCATGAACTTTATTTATTTGTGTGAGCGAAGATTATGCCTGCTCAAAAATGATAAATCCTCAGTGCAAAAAACCCTGAAGTGCTTTCATTTATGACACACTTAGAATATTCATCATCAGCTAATATTGGATCTATAGATAAAGTATGTGGGTATTGTAGTGCTCTGAAGTGGAAGAATGAATCACGGGATTTGCTGCTCTTCTGGCAAAGTTAAACTGGAAGTTGTACTTGCCCCAAACTTTTTTTATCACTATTAAATGGGACTCATCCTGACACTAAACATTTTTTAAAGCACAATAGGGCCTTCCAAATGACAAGTTTTGGTACCATTGAAATACTTGAAAGAAATTTCATGCCAACATTCAAAATTGAGGGACAGATATATCATTTAATAACATACCATTAATCCTGACAAACTACCCATTTGAATGTAAACATCTACAATTTCCACTCGGTCTATGCTTTACAATGACCATTAACAAGTCTCAAGGCCAAAGCCTGAGAGTTGTGGGACTCGACATGGAATGCAGTTGCTTTTCGCAGCAACTCTATGTTGCGTGCTCACATGTTAGTAGTTGCAAATCTGTTCATTTGTGCTCCTGATGATAAAACACAAATGTTGTATATTGGAAAGTTATTCAATAAGTTTATCTAGAAAATATTCCACACTTTTAATAGAAATATAATGAATCTGTAATACAATTCTCTGCATATATACTCTTTAGGTAAGTAAATATAATTTCACCAAATAAATATCTCCCATCAACAACGAGTAACACAGCTAGTTGATTAATAAACATAAGGTTTAAGAATGGAAAATGATTGGGAAATTCAGAATCAATATTTTGAAAGACACCTTAAAATTCTCCATTTATATGTGGATATTCATGCTTTTATTGTGTACCACAAAATAAATTTGTAATCTTATTCAGATAAAGTTAATATTGCAATACTATCCTGAAAGAAATTACAACTAATAAATTTCCTTTTAATCAAAGAATTATCCCATTGTGTCATCTAAGGTCGTCGTCATCTTTGGAAACTACTTCATTGACTGAGGAGATGACCAGGAGAGGGAAAGGTAAATGAGAAGATGCATTTCTTTTTTCATGCTTCTCAGAATTGGCATGCCACATAAATGCTTTAATTCCATCATATTTAATACTAAATGAGGTTCAGCAAATGATGCAATGAACCAAACAAATATCATCATCATTACCAGTTAACCAAGTTTTGAATCCATTCACTTGAGCCAGATTTTCCTAAATGTGCAATTGCATGAGGTTTTTTGAGGAAAGAAGAATCAAACAAATGTCTAGACTGACTCATCATGAAAAAGCAATTTTTAAAACTCAAACAGTCAGTAAATTTAGCACAATAATTATTTTATTTCGAATTGTATGAATCGCATTTGTTATGATTAACAGTATCATGACAAAAACACTTCTATATAAGCTGAATACTAATTTAACTTGAACAACACCTCAAATACTTTTTTAGCAACACTTTAATTTCTTTAAATAAACATTTTCAACACCTTTTCCATAGATCTGTATTCATTTAACAAAAAGATTCAAACTGTCTTCTTAAGCAGTTTGAATTCTTGTTAAACCTGATGCAGATGTATGAAAAAGATGTTGAAAATGTTTAAAATGAAAATATTAAAAATAATTTTATATATTACAGGCCAGATAGCAACCCTATCTCTCTCAAAATGGGAACATTAGTACCAACTGAATGCAATCACTCATCACTCTGACTACACAAAACAAAAGTCACCACAACAGATGTCACCTCATATATGGGGCATTATGTGCTCTCTGCTTTATTTATGTGATAGCTTCCAATAAACTAATACTCAATTGTTAATATTGTAATTTAAAAAATTTTTAATCTTCAACTGAAACAAATAATTTTCTTGTTAAATGTGGAAGAATCATTTTAAGAATCAGAAATTCTGATGATATTTGCTCAATTCCGATTCCCAGAAAATGCCTGATTTTTTTGATTCTGATTAATCACCCCATCACAATTTGTATCAAAACTTTTAAAAGTTTCAAGCTCTTAAAAACATTTGGAAACAAATCATATAATGTGTGTCAACAAATTTATATTTTTTCAAAGAAAACATCCATCATCATCAAAAAAATTTTTATTAGCAAACAAAATTTAAAACAGATTGATAATTGGAAGATTCAGGAAACAGCAGACAAATGCTAAAAACAATGAATGTGCAGATGGCCCACTCAAAAATCTAACTGTTTATGCAAAATGCAGACAGTTGAGAGCTCTTTAATATGTAATTTATCTTTAATATGTAATATTCTTTAGATTTGTTCTGCCTGAGACAGTCATTAAGGAAGGAGTAGTATTATAATTGTACAAATATATGCTTATTTTTTAATGCTCTTTAGATTATTCTGTTGTTGTAAATTTTTATAATCAATCAAGTATAAGAACTTTGAAGCATATGGAGTAGCTAAAATGGATTACAAATGTTGAAGAAGAAATAGATCAGAGTTGCTTAGAGATGATGATTCTATAGAATCAGAAAATAATATGATGATGATGAAACACGAATAATATGATGAGGATGATCAACATAATTTTTATTAATAAATTTTCAGTAACATATTCTTGTTGTCAGTACAGTCGACCCCCCTATAACATAGATACGTTCCACTTTATAAGAATTTCACATTGTAGGAATCCTTAAATACATGAGCCAATCACAGCCCGGCAGGTGTGCAGTTTACAGACTATGGCTGTTTGAAAGGTTTTCTTCCATAAAATTAATCGATTCTAGACTAATTTGACTCAACATTTCCAAAACATGTATAATTTTTTGGGAATAATCTGTATAAACTATGCTATAAACAAAAAATTGTAGGATTACTTACCGAGTATGCACCGTTCGACAACGCCGTTGCTTAAGCTTGTTTTCGTCGCAAAGCAGCACACCAAATGGTGGGTGCATTTTCTGATAAGTTATTTTCCTGCGAAAAATTCGTTGAACTTTGGAGACATCATTAATAAAAATAATTTTTATGGCCGTTGAATAAGAAATGTTTTTTTCACAAGAAATGTATAAAATTACAGTACTATATTAGACTTACAGTACTGTACCTAATTTATATACTGTACAGACAACAGTAAACTCAACTTACCCACCTAAACTCTTCGTAGCGTGTAAGTAGTTCGGCTGCTCATCCACTATTGGTCCAGATTCAACCAATCCTGTTGCGACATGAGTCGGTGATGACATTTTACCATATTTTATGAGTCTCTTTTAGCGTATTTATACGAATACGATCACAATTTTTTCGCCACAATATAAGAATCCGCATTATATGAACCTGCGTTATAGGGGGTCAACTGTATTTTACATGAAAGTTCTTTAGTTCTTTAACTAATATTAAGACGACTTATTTATGGAAATATCAAATAATAATTTGATTATTTGGAAGTGAATTATACAAATTAAAACTTTAAATCTAGATTTTACTCAGCTATTTGAAATATATTTTGGTTTGAAAAATATTTTATGTACTTGGCAAAAAACTTTAAAAATTTATGTTCTCTGTGGTATTTATTATTGTGCAGTGTTATTATTTTCATTGTATGATATAAAAATAAAAATTGAAAATTTTAATTTTTTTTACATTTAAATTCATTTACACTAAATTTTACATCAGTTGTTCATTAAACAATTTTAAATATGAAAAATAATATCATAATAAAAGAGATTACCAAAAAAATTAAGAAAAATATTCATGTAATAAATAATAAATTCTGTGTAATCTTCCACGAGATTTAAAGTCAAATGATTGCTGCATTAAATTGGGCTATATTACTACTACTATTAATAATTAAATGCTAAGTAATTTGGCTTAGAGATAGGCATTAGATGCTATCTCTTATTAAATTTAATAATTATAATTAATATTTATTAATTGATTTAAAAAGTTCTGAAAGAAAATCAGCCCAGAGAGGGACTCAAACCCACAACTACTGCTGCTTACTGTGCAGATGCATTGCCAGTTATGCTATATGGCCTTTATCTAGTCTTTGCTTTCAGAACTATTAATTTAGATATTACCATACTTGTTACACATTGGATGGAGGTCCAGTTAGTATAACTGGCAATGGATTTGCATGGTGAGAGGCAGTTGTGAGTTCAAGTCCTGCTCCAGGCGGATTCTTTTCTTCCAGAACCTTCTAAATTAATAAATACATATTAATTTAATTACAGTTTTTAAATTTAATAAGAGATAGCACCTTAAACCTACCTTTAGGCCAAATTAATTAGCATATAATTATTAATAGTAACAGTAATATAACCCGATCTAATCTGGATTCTGGTTTTAATATAAATATCATATTTACAGATATTTATATTTACACACTAGATTTAATGTGTTTAAAGTTAAATAAAATGTTTAAATTGTTAGGAACTACTTTTATTTGCTCATTATTATAAAGGTATTTAAAATTAATCTGTTGGTAGTTGTATTCACATAAGCAATATTTAAAATTCAGGAATTGTTGCTGTTTTATTTTGTGGAATTTGCCAAGCTCACTATACATATAACAATTTATCAGATGAATCAAGAGCAAGAACAAAACAGGTAAATATCTGCTGCAATTAATAATTCTAAGGAAGATATTTAAACTTTTAAGAATAGTTAGTTTTAAATTTTTTGAATAATTTTCATTGATTTTAAACAAAAATATATTCAGAATAATTTTTTTATTCTGAATATATTTTTGTTTTCAAAATTTTAATTTAAAAATATATTCATAAAATATTTGTAAATGTATATTATAGAATTATTTCTAATTAATCATTTTTTTTTCCTATAACAGTTGTTTGAATTACTAAGCTTTCTAGCAGAAAGTTTTATCTTTACTTACATTGGTGTTTCAATGTTCACATACAGAAAACATACCTGGAATTTTGGTTTTATTTTAATTGCCTTTGTATCCTTTATAAAGTAGTTTATTGAAATAATAATGAATATACTGTTTTTATTATGATATATTTAGAGTAATAGAAGTCAATAACTTTTAAACTTGACAAATGTTAATATTTAGAAGAATTTTGGTGCAAGCAGCATGCACCAAAAATTCTTCTAAATCCACTTAAATGTAAATTAATTTTTATTATGTATAAAAATTTATGTAATTAAAATTGAGAGATTATTTTATGATTTTATTTTTCTTTGGGAGTGCTGCAAATCTACAGTACTTATCATGAGTCACCACTGTTTGTTTCAGTTTGGGTATTTATATTAGTTAGAGTTTGAGAATACAGTAGAACCTCCATTATCTGGACCTCCATTATCCGGATTTTCGATTATCCGGATTGTTCAAAATAAACAAAAATTTTACGAATTTGCTGATTTGCACTTGGCGAATTACGACACTGTTTATGTACGTGATGGAATGCATAACTTTTTTTGTTTCA
>NW_019385203.1:432816-435189 GCF_000671375.1 Centruroides sculpturatus
GCCAAAAAATGAAAAATATATACATTTTTACCACGTTTAATTACATGTAATAATAAAAATACATATATATGCAGTCTTGCATTTTTATTAATCATGTTTTTCCATTTGTGGGGGTTAAAGAATTTGTCCAATGTCGATTGCTTTTCTCTTCTCTTCAGGATTTTTCGGAAGTAATTAATAGTATTATAATTGTAGAGATTCTCAACCCCATTAACCTTATTCTGGTTTTGATGCCACTTGGATGATATGACATCCTCTCACTTCTTGAAAAGATCTTTAGTAGCAGATTTCGACATTGGTCCTCTTTCATCTTCCTCTTTTTCAAAAGAAAACACATCTCGCCGAATTTCTTGGTGTTGTTCATTTGAGAGTTCTCGGAGTTCTGTTATCAGATCAGTTTCAGGTTCCATTATGAGTTCTAAAATGCTCTTTATTTCTCAGATGTGATTTTCATTACTCCATTAGCAGCTCGAGACTTTTTGATATATCTTTCATAGCTAAGATTGTGCCTACTGTAGACCTGTTCGAGCCATACTGCCTAGCAACATCAGGCATCTTCCGCCCACTTCCTACCTTGGCTATTATCTCTTACTCGGATTCTACGGTGAGCATAGTTCTTGACACTCCTCTTTTTAGGCTCCATAATATTATCAGTTTCTTTTTTAAATAAAAAGTTCAGAAAAGCACTTACAAAAAAATTCAGAAAACAGAAATTAACTAGCCCACAAAAATTTATTTAAATGCAAGGCCCGGATAAAATTCGAAATTTGGTATTAAAACGTTAATGAATATCCTTTTACCTTTCGTAAATAAACCCCGATGCAAAATTTAACAAGTACCTGTCCGACAGTCTCGCGAAGACTATAAAAATTATTTGTCAGAAAGGTAAACAAAAAGCTGGAATTACAAGGGTGAGTTTCAAAATTCAAAGGAATACTATCCTATCAGTATTGAGTTGAGAGTTGATGTTACGTCTCCCGTGCTCCGAAAGGTTTCGAATTGTTACCTGAAGACAAGGGAAAATCAATCGGTATTCGTTATTTTCCGTCACTTCTTTTTGTGTTTATTCAGTAAAGTGTTCGTTATTCGAACATTTGTTCGTTGTCTGATCATAAAAATCTTTCTCAAAAGTGTTCGTTATCCGATTTGTTCGCTATCCGAACTGTTCGTTAACCGATCACCCACTGTATATATGTAAATTTGGGAGTTTTCATCTTTGTAAGTTTAACTTCCATATTATCAAAATTTTTTAAAATAAGCTGTAATTTATTTTAAATTTTAAGCAGATAATGAAATGGATGAATTTTTAATTAGAACACAAGTAGAAAGTTAAGAAGCTGATGTTGATGACAATAACAAAGCAGCATTTTCTGTCAAAAAAGTAAAATTACCAAATGAAAATATGATGATAAATATTTGGATTTGCAAGGAGAACTGCCCTATGTCAATTTGTGTTGTTTGTAATGAAAAACTTTCTAATATTTGTATGATTCCTAATAAATTAAAACATTTATCCACAAAACATCCAAATTATTAATAAAATTCAGTGAACATTTTAAGACTTTTAGATTCAAAACATACTGTAAATTACTGGGTTAAAGAGTACACCCCAATTTTATTACTAAAAGTTGTTTTTTATACCAAGGAACTGTAATTTCTAAATGTCTTGTCAATGACTTTACAAATTATCCTTCAACAAGCAATAAAAATTGTCAATTTTATTAAAAGTTTGCACTTTTGTTTCTAAACTATATGAAGCTTTGGAAATAGATCACTTATTATTGTGAATGCACACCAAAATTCGGTGTAATCAAAAGGTAAGGTGTTAGCACAAGTTTTCAAATTATGAAAAGAGCTGCTTATTTTACAGTTTAGCAAAATGAATATAGTAATTATGTGAGCAGCAATACATGGTGCTCAAAAGTGACATTTTGGCAGATTTGTTTGATCGTTTGAACCAAGTAAATTTGAGCACAAACAGAAAAACATTTTATCCTTAACAGACAAAATTAATTCTCTGAAAATTCTAGCCAAATGTTAGCTTTATTGGAAGAAGAACTTGCTGAAATAAAAAATGACACAAATTTAAAAATAAATTTTGATAAAACTAACATGTCAGCATTTTGGATAAAAATGTCATCTGAATTTCCAAATATATCAAAAGCAGCCATAAAAATTTTGCAACCTCTCTCTATTTGTACTTATGCAAACTGGAGTATTTTTGTCAATGAACAAAATTAAAAACAAAAAAAAAAACATGAAAGGCTTCTTTCTGTGGAACAAGTACTCAGTTTCCTTGTCAACTATTCCTCTCTGAATAAAGAACTTATGCACAAATATCACATTAGGATTAGGAATTTCTTTGCAATTTTT
>NW_019385204.1:0-11216 GCF_000671375.1 Centruroides sculpturatus
CTTAGTAATGAAAAAGAGTAGTATACTTTTGTTAATTTTTGGAACCTGTGTTTTGCACTAGTCCTTTTTTTCATTTATCATGGATTCGTATAACATGGAAAATTTTTATAATCTAACTACCATGTTATATAAGGGCTACCTGTACCATTTGTACACATTAACAAATTTCACATATGTTAGTAATATAATTCAGAAGTAAATCATTATTATTGTATGTCCATAAATTTTATAGATTAGGATTCTGAATTTATTTATATTCTCCTATTAACAAATATATTGTAATTTTACATATTAATGAATCACTGAAATAATCAACTTTTAAAAATTAAATTTATATTTTTTTATTTTAAAATATACATTTAACCCTTTATTTACATGATGGAGTAGTTCCATGTAAAATTGAAATTGTTTAAACAAAAACTGATATGGGAAATGGAGAAATAAATTTCAAGGTTCTATTTTTATCCACTAAAATGAAATAAAAGAAAATTAAATTTTATTTTGTAACTTCTTGGTTTAAATAATATTGGCTGGTAAAGAAACAATTTTCCTCTTCTGTTTTTTACTATAACATCACAAATATCTTTAAAATCTAGTTCAACATATAATCAAATGATGAGAAATATATAAACTGACAAAACTGTTTGTCAGTTTATATATTTCTCATTGTTTGATTATATGTTAGACTGGATTTTAAAGGTATTTGTGATGTTATAGTAATCAACCAGTCTCCAATAGAACAAAGAAAAGTTAGAATGGACACACATAAAGAACACAATTTATATAAAAACATAAAAATGTCATACTGCATTAAATGGCAATTACATCACAATACAATGATACATTACAGTGAATACTCTTAACATTTAAGATTGAAAGTGTATTATTCTTACCAAAAACAAAATATTTTATGTATTTTATTATTATTTTATGATTTTATCACTTGTCAAAAATGACAACAATTTTTCTTTTATTTTTTAATTAGGATTATCCATCTTTAAGCCAAATTAATAAAATACTTGTCGAAAATAAAATTAATGTTATATTTGCTGTCCCTGAACAAAAAATACCACTCTATAACATTCTTAGTTCAAAAATTGAAGCATCATATGCAGGAAAATTATTAAAAGATTCTTCAAATATAGTTCATTTAATTCAAGGTCAATATAATGTAAGTTTATCTCACTGTTTATTTAAGTTTTTATATTATTTCAATTTTCTGAATTTTAAATATTTCACTCTTAATTTTCAATTATAGAAAATTAGATCAAAGGTTATATTGAAAAATAGTTCTAATGAATTTATGAAAGTGACTTATGTCTCAAAATGTTTAGGGTAAGTATTGTAATTATTTAATTCAAATAAACTTTTTCTAAAAATATGAATTAAAGAAGAAAAAAATACTTTTATTCAGCAGACTTGTCTACTATAATAATACAGTAGAGCATCGATTATCTGACTTAATTGGGGACTCGGGTTGGTCGGATAACTGAAAAAATCAGATAACTGAAAAGAATGAAAAAAATACATTATTAGTGTAGTATATTAGTATATCCCATGTAATTAGTATATTAGTATATCACTATTAACCTACTTTGCGTTGAATTTTCATCAATGTTAAGCCTAACAAAATTTTTTTTTAAATAATAATTGTCGCTATTCTATCGTTTTGAATTTTCGTCGATATTAAGCGTAACATAAACTTTTTAAAATAATAATCGTGGCTATTGTATCGTTAAAAAATGATTTCTTTATGTTTTACAAACAAAAAATTAAAAATTATTTTTAAATTATTTTATTGCTCACAAAACAAATAACCATTCATAATTAGAAAATTAGGTATCGTTTAAATACTGGCCTCCCTTTCATGGTTGAGCCAGTGTTGCCAGCTAAAACATGCAAAAATGTAACAAAAATAATATTAAAGTAGCCAAGGCATAGCCAAATATTGTAGTGCCACATCACTAGCGGACATTTGAAATCTGCTGACTAGAATGGTCGGTTAACCGATGTGCGGTTAATTAGGGGTCGGATAATCAATGCTCTACTGTAAATGGTGTCAACCTGTTTAATAGTTGCTCTTAGATTATGTAAGAACTTGGATAGAATGTAATTATATGAAATTCAAAAATTGATAACATTTAAGAAATTAGAATACAAAATTTGAATATCAAATAATAATGGAAGAAAAATTAAATATAATGCATTAAATTTAAAATTAACAATGGATAAAAATAACATAATGAAGATATTTATTGACTTTTAAAGGTGGTTTCACATTTGGTATTCACTGAATGCTGAGCAAACATTTAGCAGTACCCAGTAGTGGATGATTTATCATGACTAACAGTGGTGTGTCGTCTATAGAAGCTGTGGAATTATTACAAATTTGTATACATGTGAAAAACAATGATAAGATTGAAGCTGACTTCCAGGGGCAATCAGTTAGACTGAGATGCAATTAACAGATTGCCCCTGGCTTCTTACAGAAACACAGTTTCCCTATCACCAAATGTCACGCCACGCCACTGATGACTAATATTTGGTATTCACCATTTCCCACTCCTTGGTATATTATGCAAAATCAAAGGGGATAAATAGGCAATTATTTGGCAATTGGCAAATACCAAATGAGTGGAACTACCTTAATTGTAATGAACTTAATATGAAGTATGGTTGATGTAAAGACACTTTATCTGATACATGGACATTTTTATTACAAGTATACAGTTTCAGCATTTATTGAGTTAATATTGGGTTGGTATACAAAGTTCTTAGGAAAGTTCCTAAACTCCCTATAATTTTTAAACCACCTGTCATAGCACCATGCAAGCAATTGGCACCTATAGTAAAGTGACCATGAGTAATCCATTAAATGTGATTTTAGTGCCTCTAATGGCAAAATACAGAAATAAAGAAAATTAACTCAGAAACTATGAGAGATAAGCAAAAATGTCCAATTACAAAATGGAAGAGCATTGTTTAATAAGTACAAAATTATACTTGGTTTAGCAGAAACACTTAAAAGAAAGAGCAGAAAAGACTAACAAAGTAATAAACATTTATGCACAAAACAACACAGATGTAATGCAGCACAGTTGCAACTAACTTTCCCAAGTAGTTTACTGTACATAGTGTTCAAAATGTGCACCCTCAGCAATGATGCACTTCTGGATTTAGGAGAGAACTGCATCTTAAACAGTATGCAGCATTGAAAGGGGTATTACAGAATTACAGGTGTTGATGCATTTCTTTAAATCCTCCATAGTGGAAGGTACTGTACACTTGATCTTTCAGATATCCCCAAAAGAAGTCCATCAATGTTAAGTCAGGTGACTGTGGCCACTATTCTGTACAACCACCATACTCAATAACTCTCTTGCCAAACATGCAAGGTAAGTACATAAAATCTCACTAACCTTGAAAATTAGTACAGCAGTTTTCAAAGTTATCACCTTTTTCATGTTTTCAACCTACTCTGAAGGTCTTCATCAGAAAATTTGAATATCAGAGTGTTCATTGAATCTTTGAACAGGAATATTTACTTTCAAATCAGCTGTCATGCACACATTATGCAATGCTTGCTGAGCAATGAATTATTTTATTACAAATTTGCATTTATTTTACTACAAATTTTGCATAGGCAATGCCTATCTATGCATTGCATAATGCATGGATGGGCAGTTCATAAGGAACTGTCAAAGCAAGCCTACCGTGCTTTCAAGATTGCTCTTTCATCCTTGTTAACATAATTTCCTGTTCTGTTTGCCTTGAAAATTTTGAGCTGTCTAATATATTCCCCATGTATGGATGTTTTTAACTTGGAGGCTTGTTGAAATACAGTAGAGCGTTGTTTATCTGAAAGTCGGTTATCCGAAATGTCAGTTATCTGAAAGAATTCCAGTTGGCCTAAAGTATAATTTTTATCTGTTTTTATATTTGTCAATGTATTTATTTCGTTTGTAAAACATAAAGAAATCATTTTTAACGATACAATAGCCACGATTATTATTTTAAAAAGTTTATGTTATGCTTAATATCGACGAAAATTCAACACAAAGCGACACACAACGGAGAAAAATTTCAACACGGGATAGGTTAATATATTTTTTCTACATAATTGGTTATCCGAAAAATAAGTTATTCGAACAATCCCAGTCCCCAATTGATTCGGATAAACGACGCTCTACTGTAATGGGATAATCCCTGTTTCCGATGCATAGATAGAGAGGGTGATGAGTTTTTCCATGATAAATATTGTATTTATGTTCCTTAAGATGTTTGGATAGCAATCATTTGATAGAGCTGAAGCAGATCAGAAGTCTTCCAGACCTCTCATCTCTAAGGGAAATGGCATATACTCTAGGGGCTATATCCTTATTTAACGGGTTTTTCACATTGTTAAGTAAAGTGAAAATGGTCGAATTTTGCTTGTATGTGATGCTATGTCTTATCTGCTTTTATATAGGAGTTAAAATGAGATTATGTTACACTACTAAGCAGTCTTTCTTCTTTTTCTCTTCTGGTTGTGCTGTATCACATTGTTCCTGACTCTTAGCCACAAGTTTACTATTAATGTTCTCAATGAGTCACTTAGGAAATCTGTGATTAATTGCTATGTTCTTAATACTGTCTATCTCAAGTTGCATGTCCACTAATGCAGTGGGTATGTGCTCTCGCTGTGAATGCTGTAATTTTATAACATTACAGGTCATGGGAGTCTTCCAGTATGTAAATTGGCTCAAATTTAGGTTTCTGGTATACAGTGGTTTGAATATTATCTCATTCCAAACAAATGAATAAATCTAGGAAATAAAACCTCCCTTTCTCTTTCTGGTCAACTTGTAACATGAGCCCATGTGGATTATCATTCAAGCATTGTACAAATGCCTCTGCTTGGGATCTGTTTTTCCATATAATGAGTATGTTATTGATGTATTTCCTATACAGTGTGATGTTTGACAGAAGAGAAGAAATGACATCCTGTTCAAGCTTGTGTATAATGAATTCACAGAGGTCCCTGAGATGGGGCCTTTGTTACTTGTCTTTCTTTCAGTTTTGTTCTAAAATTTACTTACAGTAGAAAGGAGGATTGATAATTATTCTGAATTGTTTTATTCAACAGAGATATTGGTGTGTATAAAAACTTGATTTCTCCACTGTTAAAATTTTGCTTGTGTTCAGACAATGTAGTTACAGTCAAATCTGTCTATAATGGAATCTCACTGGACCAAGTGATTTTTCCATAATAGACATTTTCCACCATATACAGGTTATCTACTACACATAAAATGAAATGTCTTGCTTATCTTAAAGGTGAGGAGAGATTAAATTACTTCATGAAAGATATGCAAAACACTGCTTTATTACAATAACATATTTTTGTACATTCCCCATAATGCAAAGAGGGTATTTAGGGTTTGAAGTAGTAGTTAAGTAAAGTATTCTGCACCAAACTTCTCTTGTAAACTTGCTCTTCAGCTATAATTTTTGTTTATCATCCAGATGAAGCAGCTCTGAGTCATTTTGACTATGAGCAGTCTTGAAGCTCTGTGTTGTGTTTCAGAGTATGATGGCATTGTAATGTGCAAGAAGCCACATCATCATCAGTCTCCATCTCTTCATCTTTGTCTTCTTGATGCTAATGATCATTTTGTCTTCTTGATGCTAATGATCATTCACAACATTCACTATGTTCTCTAAATCATTTTCAGTTTCAACTTCACTATCAGTTTTTACATAATCTTCAGCATAGATATTCCCAAAGTTAGCATGATTTCCTGCAGTATTCTGATGCTGACATCATCTTCATTGTCACATGTGTGTTGGTTAGACAGGTTGCCTGACTGCTGATAGATGGTGTTTAGTCTGGTCTACTGCACATGGAATATATCTTTTGTCTATCTTTCTGCCAGAATCACTTTTGTATGAGACCTAATCTAGTGACTCATGTCTGTACGTTGTTCTTTGTTAAGTGCAATAAAGTATATTCAGTCACTGTAGTAATACTTGACTTATTTTTAGTAATACTTGACTTATTTTTAAACATGTCAGCATAACTAAATGTTACTGTGGTGACAGCTTTGGTCATAAATCAAAAAGTTGCCACCAAGAGGAACTCTGAATCGAACAGACCTGGCAACTTGACCTATGAACTCACTTTTGGATTCAGACCTTACTATATACACATGTGTTCTTGATTTTATGTTCATCTGGTAGTGGAGCATCATATCTCATGTTCATAAGAAATTAAAGATTAAGTTTTTTGTATGTAGCCTGGTTTTGTATCGTAAGATAATTCATTACAAAAGTAGCGCTGCAGTTACATTCATCCCTAATTTTAGACACTTCCTCCTCCTCATTTTATAGAAGGTTTGCTTTTTAAAAGTAAGATTTGATAGAAACACTCAGGAAAGTGTTGCTGGCAACAGTTTCCTGAGTGTTTCTATTATCCATAGTGCTGCATCCAGTAAAGATATGGATCGGGCAATCTCAGCTGCATATGAAATGGACTTACTTCTAACTCCAAACCAAAACAGTGTTTAAGTCAATACAGTGGCATAGCGTGGGTGACATCCGCCCGGGGCGGAGGAAAATTTCTCCACTCCCTTATTTAGGTATCTCAATTTAAAAGACTAAAATTCAGTTTTGTCACAGAATAAGTAATGAAAAGTTCCGTGCTCATTTCAATCGGTCTGAATCGTAGGTGCGACAAAAAATATGAAATGAAATGGTTCAAATTTTTACAAGATTATATTATTATTAATTGTGAAATTTAGCTGCTTCCTAAAAGTGCCGCCCCTGCTGCCCCCACTACGCTATGCCACTGACTCAATATAACTTCTTTCTTTCATTCTTTCACTAAGGTTTTCAAACTTACAGTTCTTCTTCAGGTTTTTTCACCTGAATGGACAGAATCGATGGCATTCAAACAGATCTTTTTCAAACAAATTCTGAAATGGAATATTCTAAGGAAACCCATGCAGTTGTCATCTTACTTTCTGCATGCTCTGTAGATAGAAATATAGCTTTTGGCTTCTCATGTATCATAAATAAGAGTTTGCCAGGCTATCGATAAGGATAGTTCATCCTTATTGTTGATACATTTATCTTCTTTTGCTGTTTTAGATACTCCACAACACGACAAATTAGCAGGAGTATACATGATCCCTATAAAAGATCATAGGTGGGATAACGATTTAATATACATGGGATCCACAAAAAGATCGTTGGAAGTGAGGCTCAAGGAGCATGTAGCCGACATCTTACATAAGAGACATACAATGGCATTAGTGCAGTACGCTACAGACCCTGACATACAAGCATTATTTGATGAAACAAAGATAATATACATGACACAGCAACCACACCATTTGCGCTGGACGGAAGCGATCTATATATATAAAACAGCAAGAGAAGATAAATGTATCAACAATAAGGATGAACTATTTTTATCAATAGCCTGGCAAACTTGTATTTATGATACATGAGAAGCCAAAAGCTATATTTCTATCTACAGAGCATGCTGAAAGTAAGACGACGATTGCATGAGTTTCCTTAGAATATTCCATTTCAGAATTCATTTGAAAAAGATCTGTTTGAATACCATTGATTTTATTCATTTTTTTCTCCTGAAGAAGAACTGTAAGTTTGAAAACGTTAGTGAAAGAATGAAGTTATATTGAGTTAAGCACTGTTTTGGTTTGGACTTAGAAATAAGTCGTATATTATACAGTGTGTCTGGATGTTTTTATATATGAAATGGATTTTATCTTTGTGATGACCAATTGCAAAACCAATTAGTGATAGTTTAGCTTGATGCATTTTATCACACACAAGTCTAAAGGATGTTGTTCCAGCATGAAATGCCATGCAAGACACTTGTTTGACAGTTTATTATGAGAGTGGCATGTTGCATTGTCCAAGAACAGAACAACAGGACAATTCTGACTCTATCATTAAATCTTTTGAGCCATTCTTCCATCACATCAGCCGTTATCCATGCCTTTCTCTTTGATTTCCCTATCACGGGAAGTTCGCTGATATTCATGTTCTTGAAACATCTGGGCCTAGCTGATTTTTCTATGATGACAGGTTTCTCTATCTTTCTTGTCATGAATACACAAACAAAAACTGTCAGATGGAGTTTAAGAGTTCTTTCTACCTGAGCATTTTTCTCCCTTCAGATACAAAATTTTGTCAGGAAGAGCTTGGTAAAATAAGTCAGTTTCATCACCATTGGCAATATCTTTGGACTTTTAGCCCTCCATAAGAATTTTTAGTCTCGCAATCCCTTCTGCTACAATTTCTTCTGCAATATCTGCAGATTCTCTGGACATGGTCTTGAAAGGAATTGAATGCCTCTTCTGGAAACTCTCCAACCTGTCTTTGATGCTTTAAAGTCCATCTTACCTAACAGCTTGGCAGCTTTCTTTGCTTTTTCTTGCAATATCAACAGGTCAAAATCATGTTGTTAATTTCCTCATTGTCAGCCTTCTTAGACTTTCTTTTCATGGAGTCATTTCTTTTCAACTATTCACATGATTTTCACTATATATAGTTTCTGTTTTAGACAAGTTTGACTATATCAGTGAACTAGACCAGTCATAGCCAGCTTTAGAATGGCTGAGGGCATAAATTAATCAGTGTTATTGAGGAGCCAGAACTTATAATTTTTTAAACTCTTAAGTAGTTACCTTAGAAATAGGAATTTAAAAGTGAGACTAAAATCATTATCCCGTATTCAGAAATTTATGTTACAGTAAGCATAAATCAAAATAATTTTAAAATATTACTAATTTACATTATTTTTATAGTCATCATAGTTAGATTAGTGGATGATGTACAGAGGCAAGACACTATTAATTAAAATCAAGCATATATTTTAAATTAAATAAATTTAAAAATTGCAGTTTAGCATTGTAACTGTGTCACAATAATTCGTATTGTTATTGGACTGCAATTTGAAAAAATTGTAGACCTATAAATGTCCACTGTCTGTCTGCTGTCTGTCTGTCTGGTCTTTTTTAATATCAACAATGGTGTTAGATAGATGAAAGACAAGACCAGTTTTGGAAATCTTAGGAGCAGGCAACCCCAATTAACTATATAAGAACTTCTGGTCTAGACCAGAAATAACATGATTTCAATTCAAAAATTTTTCCCTGAACAGAGTTAGAGATGATGAGTATGATTCTGTTGTTGTAAGGCAAAGTATGATATACATTGGCAAGACTATTAAAATCAAAGTCTATATTTTAAATTAAATAAAGTTTTAAAAATATAATTAAAAATTGCAGCCTGGCATTGTGACAATTTCACAATAATTTTTGCTCATTATAGGTTTATCTTCTTTTTTCCAAATATTATTTGATAATCACTTCTTGCACTCTACTCTGATTTTTCAAGTATCAATTTTTGAATTTTATACATTGTTTTCTACATGTAAGTTCTCACATAACCTGTAGATGGTTCTTTGAAAAAAGTTGAACACATTTGAGTAAACAATTTTGCTGGCTAGATATAATTTTTTTTCAATGTTATATTATTATTATGTAAGTAAGCATAAACTGAAATCTATACTAATATTATAAAGAGGTAAAGTTTGTAAGTTTGGATGTAGGAGGTAATCTCCGAAACTACTCATCCAATTTCAAAAATTATTTCACCAATATTTAGAATGGACCTTTAGGGTTGACATAGGCTGTATGTTATTCTGTTAAACACTCATATAAATTAAAAGATATTATCTAGGTAAATGTTATATTTTTGGTGTCAGTGGGTGGCAAAGGGCAAGGTGTGTACGTATATGAGATAGGTAACCGCACAGCACAGTCACATGGTTGGCAAGATATGCAGTGCATGTGTCCAAACTTGTATATTATATAGATGTCGAAATTCCCCCCGTGGGGGAGAGGAACAAAATTAAGGCTTACCGTGAAGAACTCGGTTTCTATTATACTATTTTAAGTGCGGTTTTTTGCGTTTTTGATTGCATTTTAATAGGATATGTCAAGAGAATGTACACTAAGAAGGGATTTTTCGAAATTCCCTCCCATGGGGAGTGTTATACATTTATAATAGATACATTTTGAGCCACAGCAATGTGTGGCCTGGTACAGCTAGTAATTAATACAGAGAATGGAGAATATAACACACATACAAATATATTTTATATACAGAAATAAGTTTTAATTAAAGAACTTTTTATATTGTTTACATTATTATTATTATTATTATTATTGAAAATACGGTACATTTATGAATCTTTAGATCAGACATGAGTGAAATTTCTATAGTAAAAATCCATAAGATGCTATTTTGGTGTGAGATTGGTCTGAAACATCAAAAATGTCAGATTTTATGTAAATTTTACATAAAAGCCATTGTATAAGATTGTAATATAAAATGAAATTCTATAATATTTATTCATTTAAAAATTGTAGACAAAATTTAGGTAAAATTTAATATTTAAAAAAAATTTTTTTAATGAGATCTGTAGGGTTTGAGATTTGGACTAACTTGTTTGAGTAAACTCATTAATTACAATTGGCAATAACACACATCAAGTGTACTAATTTGTAAAGGAAATATGAATAGTTATATATAACTAATCATCAAAGTTATTGCTTATAGCTTTATGACACTATGATTTTGTATATAGTCATGTGGATTTATTGGAAATCACTTATTTAAAACAAAAAAAGAAATTTTTAAACTAAAATTGCATTTATATATCTGTAAGAATTTTTATCAGAAAAATAATTTGATATTTTAAAAAATTTGTGGTCTTATACTTTGACTTACTCAGCCTTTTGAAAAATTAACTCTGCTTCTTTTTAAAAGATTATATATGTATATATGATTATAGATTAGAAATGAATTTGGCACTAGAGTGATGCATTAGGTGCCATCTCTTATTAAAATTAATAATTATAATATTTAATTAATTAATTTAGATTAAACTGGAAGAAAATTTTAACTTATATATGCTGGAAGAGAAGATCAGACCAAAGGTTCAGGTTGCATAACTGGCAACACGTCCACACGTTAAGCGGAAGTTATGGGTTCAAGTCCCACTTCGGGCTGATTCTTTTCTTCCAGTTTAATCTAAATTAATTAATTAAATATTATAATTATTAATTTTAATAAGAGATGGTGCCTAATGCCTCACTCTAGTGCCAAATTCATTTCTAATTTATAATCATTTATCCAAA
>NW_019385204.1:11449-14032 GCF_000671375.1 Centruroides sculpturatus
TATAACCCAGATTTGGCATCTTTTGTTTAATTTGTTTCATTAACTGTTTTAAACAAATAATATCAGTTTATAGCAGTTTTTAAACAGTTTTCAAAAACTGTGAAATGAAAGAAGAAAATATGTATATTATTTTATTTTACTATTGTACATAGACAACTAAGATTAATATTATGCAGATTTTGTATTAGTTTATATAAAGTCAAATACAAAAGAATTCATATTCTGATCCCAAATGGCTGAAGGTTTATAGGGTTGGGGTTACTAGGAGTTTATTGTTAGGATTCCTACAAAGGTTGGTTTTGAAAAACTATGTTCTAAAAACTAAGTTCTTCCATGGTCTTCTGGAAGCCCTGACAAGACCTCAATCAAGAATGTTAAGCAGTATTTAAAGAGAAAAGTGAATCAGCATAAATTCCAACCCTTCTGGCAGAAGAATGGGTCAGAAGTCATTAGAAAAACTGTGGATTAGCAGAATTAATGCCTCATAGAATTGCTGAAATAATTTAAAAATATGGGAACTGACAAAATTTTAACATTTAGATATTAACTTACAGCTCTTCAGTTCTGTAGATTTCTGATTTGGAACCAATTAATGTTTTTAAGCATTTAGAATGCATGCCAAAAAATAAAACTTAGAAATAACTTAANATAATTAAAAATTGCAGCCTGGCATTGTGACAATTTCACAATAATTTTTGCTCATTATAGGTTTATCTTCTTTTTTCCAAATATTATTTGATAATCACTTCTTGCATTCTACTCTGATTTTTCAAGTATCAATTTTTGAATTTTATACATTGTTTTCTACATGTAAGTACTCACATAACCTGTAGATGGTTCTTTGAAAAAAGTTGAACACATTTGAGTAAACAATTTTGCTGGCTAGATATAATTTTTTTTCAATGTTATATTATTATTATGTAAGTAAGCATAAACTGAAATCTATACTAATATTATAAAGAGGTAAAGTTTGTAAGTTTGGATGTAGGAGGTAATCTCCGAAACTACTCATCCAATTTCAAAAATTATTTCACCAATATTTAGAATGGACCTTTAGGGTTGACATAGGCTGTATGTTATTCTGTTAAACACTCATATAAATTAAAAGATATTATCTAGGTAAATGTTATATTTTTGGTGTCAGTGGGTGGCAAAGGGCAAGGTGTGTACGTATATGAGATAGGTAACCGCACAGCACAGTCACATGGTTGGCAAGATATGCAGTGCATGTGTCCAAACTTGTATATTATATAGATGTCGAAATTCCCCCCGTGGGGGAGAGGAACAAAATTAAGGCTTACCGTGAAGAACTCGGTTTCTATTATACTATTTTAAGTGCGGTTTTTTGCGTTTTTGATTGCATTTTAATAGGATATGTCAAGAGAATGTACACTAAGAAGGGATTTTTCGAAATTCCCTCCCATGGGGAGTGTTATACATTTATAATAGATACATTTTGAGCCACAGCAATGTGTGGCCTGGTACAGCTAGTAATTAATACAGAGAATGGAGAATATAACACACACACAAATATATTTTATATACAGAAATAAGTTTTAATTAAAGAACTTTTTATATTGTTTACATTATTATTATTATTATTATTATTGAAAATACGGTACATTTATGAATCTTTAGATCAGACATGAGTGAAATTTCTATAGTAAAAATCCATAAGATGCTATTTTGGTGTGAGATTGGTCTGAAACATAAAAAATGTCAGATTTTATGTAAATTTTACATAAAAGCCATTGTATAAGATTGTAATATAAAATGAAATTCTATAATATTTATTCATTTAAAAATTGTAGACAAAATTTAGGTAAAATTTAATATTTAAAAAAAATTTTTTTAATGAGATCTGTAGGGTTGTGAGATTTGGACTAACTTGTTTGAGTAAACTCATTAATTACGATTGGCAATAACACACATCAAGTGTACTAATTTGTAAAGGAAATATGAATAGTTATATATAACTAATCATCAAAGTTATTGCTTATAGCTTTATGACACTATGATTTTGTATATAGTCATGTGGATTTATTGGAAATCACTTATTTAAAACAAAAAAAGAAATTTTTAAACTAAAATTGCATTTATATATCTGTAAGAATTTTTATCAGAAAAATAATTTGATATTTTAAAAAATTTGTGGTCTTATACTTTGACTTACTCAGCCTTTTGAAAAATTAACTCTGCTTCTTTTTAAAAGATTATATATGTATATATGATTATAGATTAGAAATGAATTTGGCACTAGAGTGATGCATTAGGTGCCATCTCTTATTAAAATTAATAATTATAATATTTAATTAATTAATTTAGATTAAACTGGAAGAAAATTTTAACTTATATATGCTGGAAGAGAAGATCAGACCAAAGGTTCAGGTTGCATAACTGGCAACACGTCCACACGTTAAGCGGAAGTTATGGGTTCAAGTCCCACTTCGGGCTGATTCTTTTCTTCCAGTTTAATCTAAATTAATTAATTAAATATTATAATTATTAATTTTAATAAGAGATGGTGCCTAATGCCTCACTCTAGTGCCAAATTCATTTCTAATTTATAATCATTTATCCAAA